>NC_082714.1:59130811-59133311 GCF_030144855.1 Hypanus sabinus | reverse complement strand
CTCACACACACACACGCCTGCTCTCTCTCCCTCTTTCACAACCCACACACACGCACCTGCTCTCTCTCTCACTCTCACACAAACACACACCTGCTCGCTCTCTCACACACACACCTGCTCTCTCTCTCACAATCATACACCTGCTCTCTCTCTCTCACTCACACACACACACGCTCTGCTCTCTCTCTCTCACAACACTCACACACACCTGCTCTCTCTCTCTCTCTCTCTCACACACACACACACCTGCTCTCTCTCTCAACGCACGCATCTGCTCTCTCTCTCTCTCTCTCACACACACACGGCTGCTCGCTCTCTCACCCACACACGCCTGCTCTCTCTCCCTTTCTCTCTTAAACACACACACACACACACCTGCTCTCTCTCTCTCTCAGACAAACGCCTGCTCTCTCTCCCTCTCTCTCTCTCTCTCTCTCTCTCTCTCACACACACACCTGCTCTCTCTCTCTCTCTCTCTCTCTCTCTCACACACACACACACCTGCTCCATCTCTCTCACACACACACACACACACACCTGCTTTCTCTCCTCACTCACGCACACACCCCTGCTCTCTCTCCCTCGGTCTCTCACACACACACACACACACACCTGCTCTCTCTCTCTCACACACACACACCTGCTCTCTCTCTCTCAACACACACACACCTGCTCTCTGTCTCTGTCTCTCTCACACACACACACACACCTGCTCTCTCTCTCACACACACACACAAACTTGCACTCTCTCTCTTTCTCACACACACGCACGCCCGCTCTCTCACTCACCCACACACGCCTGCTCTCTCCTCTCTCTCTTGCTCTCACATCACACACACACACGCCTGCTCTCCCTCTCTATCTATCTCTCTCTCTCTGTCACGCACACACACACCCACGCCAGCTCTCCCTCCTCTCTTCTCTCTCTCTCTCTCACACAGACACACACACACACAGACACGCCTGCTCTCTCTCTCTCTCTCTCTCTCTCACACACACACACACCTGCTCTCTCGCTAACACACACACACACCTGCTCTTTCTCTCTCTCACACATACACACGCAAACACACACACACCTGCTCTGTATCTCTCTCTCTCACACACACACATACGCCTGCTCTCTCTCCCTCTCTCTCTCACACACACGCCTGCTCTCTCTCTCTCATTCAGACACACATGCCTGCTCTCCCTCTCTCACTCTCTCACTCACACACACACACGGCTGCACTCCCACTGTCTCTCTCACCCACATACGCCTGCTCTCTCTCTCACACACACACACACCTGCTCTCTCGCTAACACAACACACACACCTGCTCTTTCTCTCTCTCACACATACACACGCAAACACACACACACCTGCTCTGTATCTCTCTCTCTCACACACACACACACACGCCTGCTCTCTCTCCCTCTCTCTCTCACACACACGCCTGCTCTCTCTCTCTCATTCAGACACACATGCCTGCTCTCCCTCTCTCTCACACACACACACGCCTGCTCTCTCTCCCTCTCTCACAAACACACACACGCCTGCTCGCACTCTCTGTCTCACACACACACACACCTGATTCTCTCTCTCTCTCTCACACACACACACACGCCTGCTCTCTCTCCCTCTCTCTCTCACACACACGCCTGCTCGTCTCTCTCTCATTCAGACACACATGCCTGCTCTCCCTCTCTCTCACACACGCACACACCTGCTCTCTCTCTCACACACACACACACGCCTGTCTCTCTCTCTCTCTTACATACACACACACACCCCTTCTCTCTCTCTCTTTCTTTCTCTCACACACACACACCACACCTGCTCCCCTCTCCTCTCCCTCACACACACACACACACACGCATCTTCTCTCTCCGTCGCTCTCTCTCACACAAACACACGCCTGCTCTCTCTCCCTCTCTCTCTCACACACACACACGCCTGCTCTCTCTCCCTCTTTTCACACCCACACACACGCACCTGCTCTCTCTCTCACTCTCACACAAACACACACCTGCTCTCTCTCTCACACACACACACCTGCTCTCTCTCTCACAATCATACACATGCTCTCTCTCTCTCTCTCTCTCTCTCTCTCTCACACACACACACGCCCTGCTCTCTCTCTCACACACACACCTGCTCTCTCTCTCTCTCTCACACACACATCTGCTCTCTCTCTCTCTCTCACACACACACACCTGCTCTCTGTCTCTGTCTCACTCTCTCACACACACACACACACGCCTGCTCTCCTCTCTCTCTCTATCTCTCTCTCTCTGTCACACACACAACACACCCACGCCAGCTCTCCCTCTCTCTCTCTCTCTCAGTCTCTCACACAGACACACACACACACACAGACACGCCTGCTCTCCCTCTCTCTCTCTCTCTCTCTCACTCACACACACACACACACACACACACACGGCTGCACTCCCACTGACTCTCTCACCACATACGCCTGCTCTCTCTCTCTCTCACACACACACACACGCCTGCTCT
>NC_082714.1:59125811-59128311 GCF_030144855.1 Hypanus sabinus | reverse complement strand
TCTCCCTCTGTCTCTCTCACACACACACGCCTGCCTCTCTCTCACTTTCTCTCTCTCTCACACACACACTCCTGCTCTCTGTCACTCTCTCTCTCTCTCACACACACACATGCCTGCTCTCTCTCTCTCTCTCTCACACACACACACACACCTGCTCTCTCTCTCACACACACACACACGCCTGTTCTCTCTCTCTCACACACTCACACACACCTGCTCTCTCTCTCTCTCTCTCACACACACACACCTGCTCTCTCTCTCTCTCTCACACACACACACGCCTGCTCTCTCTCCCTCTTTCACACCCACACACACGCACCTGCTCTCTCTCTCTCTCACACAAACACACACCTGCTCGCTCTCTCACACACACAACCTGCTCTCTCTCTCACAATCATACACCTGCTCTCTCTCTCTCACTCACACACACACCACGCCTGCTCTCTCTCTCTCACACACTCACACACACCTGCTCTCTCTCTCTCTCTCTCTCACACACACACACACCTGCTCTCTCTCTCACGCACGCATCTGCTCTCTCTCTCTCTCTCTCACACACACACGGCTGCTCGCTCTCTCACCCACACACGCCTGCTCTCTCTCCCTTTCTCTCTTAAACACACACACACACACACCTGCTCTCTCTCTCTCTCAGACAAACGCCTGCTCTCTCTCCCTCTCTCTCTCTCTCTCTCTCTCTCTCACACACACACCTGCTCTCTCTCTCTCTCTCTCTCTCTCTCACACACACACACACCTGCTCCATCTCTCTCACACACACACACACACACCTGCTTTCTCTCTCACTCACGCACACACCCCCTGCCTCTCTCTCCCTCGGTCTCTCACACACACACACACACACACCTGCTCTCTCTCTCTCACACACACACACACCTGCTCTCTCTCTCTCACACACACACACCTGCTCTCTGTCTCTGTCTCTCTCACACACACACACACACACCTGCCTCCTCTCTCACACACACACACAAACTTGCACTCTCTCTCTTCTCACTCACCAACGCACGCCCGCTCCTCTCACTCACCACACACGCCTGCTCTCTCTCTCTCTTGCTCTCACACACACACACACACGCCTGCTCTCCCTCTCTATCTATCTCTCTCTCTCTGTCACGCACACACACACCCACGCCAGCTCTCCCTCTCTCTCTCTCTCTCTCTCTCTCACACAGACACACACACACACAGACACGCCTGCTCTCTCTCTCTCTCTCTCTCTCTCACACACACACACACCTGCTCTCTCGCTAACACACACACACACCTGCCTCTTTCTCTCTCTCACACATACACACGCAAACACACACACACCTGCTCTGTATCTCTCTCTCTCACACACACACACACGCCTGCTCTCTCTCCCTCTCTCTCTCACACACACGCCTGCTCTCTCTCTCTCATTCAGACACACATGCCTGCTCTCCCTCTCTCACTCTCTCACTCACACACACACACGGCTGCACTCCCACTGTCTCTCTCACCCACATACGCCTGCTCTCTCTCTCACACACACACACACCTGCTCTCTCGCTAACACACACACACACCTGCTCTTTCTCTCTCTCACACATACACACGCAAACACACACACACCTGCTCTGTATCTCTCTCTCTCACACACACACACACACGCCTGCTCTCTTCTCTCCCTCTCTCTCTCACACACACGCCTGCTCTCTCTCTCTCATTCAGACACACATGCCTGCTCTCCCTCTCTCTCACACACACACACGCCTGCTCTCTCTCCCTCTCTCACAAACACACACGCCTGCTCGCACTCTCTGTCTCACACACACACACACCTGATCTCTCTCTCTCTCTCACACACACACACACGCCTGCTCTCTCTCCCTCTCTCTCTCACACACACCGCTGCTCGCTCTCTCTCATTCAGACACACATGCCTGCTCTCCCTCTCTCTGCACACACGCACACACCTGCTCTCTCTCTCACACACACACACACGCCTGCTCTCTCTCTCTCTTACATACACACACACACCCCTGCTCTCTCTCTCTCTTTCTTCTCTCACACACACACACACACCTGCTCCCTCTCCCTCTCCCTCACACACACACACACACACACGCATCTTCTCTCTCCGCTCTCCTCTCTCTCTCACTCTCACACAAACACACACCTGCTCTCTCTCTCACACACACACACCTGCTCTCTCTCTCACAATCATACACCTGTTCTCTCTCTCTCACTCACACACACACACGCCTGCTCTCTCTCTCTCACACACTCACACACACCTGCTCTCTCTCCCTCTCTCTCTCACACACACACACGCCTGCTCTCTCTCTCACACACACACCTGCTCTCTCTCTCTCTCTCTCACACACACACGGCTGCTCGCTCTCTCACCCACACACGCCTGCTCTCTCTCCCTTTCTCTCTTAAACACACACACACACACGCCTGCTCTCTCTCTCACACACACACCTGCTCTCTCTCTCACACACACACACAA
>NC_082714.1:59067761-59072761 GCF_030144855.1 Hypanus sabinus | reverse complement strand
CACGCCTGCTCTCTCTCTCTCACAAACACACACACACGCATACACACATGCCTGCTCTCCCTCTCTCCCCCTCTCTCTCTCACACACACACACACACACAGACACACACCTGCTCTCTCTCTCTCTCTCTCTCACACACACACATACAGACACACACGCCTGCTCTCTCTCTCTCTCACACACACACACGCAGCTGCTCTCTGTCTCTCACACACACACCCACATGCCAGCTCTCTCTCCCTCTCTCACACACACACACACCTGCTCTCTCTCTCTCTCACACACACATGCCTGCTCTCTCTCTCTCTCTCTGTCACACACACACACACCTGCTCTCTCTCTCTCTCTCACACACACACATACACACACACCTGCTCTCTCTCTCTCTCTCACACACACCCATACACACACACACGCCTGCTCTCTCTCTCGCTCTCTCACACACACGCCTTCTCTCTCTCTCTCTCTCTCTCTCTCTCACACAGACACACGCACCTGCTCTCTGTCTCTCGCACACACACACACACACGCACCTGCTCTCTGTCTCTCACACACACACCCACATGCCAGCTCTTTCTCCCTCTCTCACACACACACACCTGCTCTCTCTTTCTCTCTCACACACACACACACGCCTGCTCTCTCTCCCTCTCTCTCTCACACACACGCACGCCTGCTCTCTCTCTCTCTCTCTGTCACACACACACGCACGCCTGCTCTCTCTCTCTCTCTCTCTCTCTCTCACACACACACACACACCTGCTCTCCCTCTCTCTCTCTCTCTCTCTCTCACACATGCACACACACATACACATGCCTGATCTCCTTCTCTCTCTCTCTCTCTCTCTCTCTCTCACACACACACACACACGCCTCCTCTCTCTCTCTCACACACACACGCCCGCTTCCCTCTCTCTCTCTCACACACACACGCCTGCTCTCTCTCTCTCACGCACACACACACACACACACAGACACACGCCTGCTCTCCCTCTCTGTCTCACACACACACACACACGCCTGCTCTCTCTCTCTCTCTCACACACACACACACACCTGCTCTCTCTCTCTCTCTCATACACACACACACAGACACACCTGCTCTCTCTCTCTCTCACACACACACACACACAGACACACCTGCTCTCTCTCTCTCTCTCACACACACACACAGACACACCTGCTCTCTCTCTCTCTCTCTCACACACACACGCCTGCTCTCTCTCTCTCTCTCTCTCACACACACAGACACACATGCCTGCTCTCTCTCTGTCTCTCACACAGATGCCTGCTCTCTCTCTCTCACACACACACACGCACCTGCTCTCTGTCTCTCGCACACTCACACACACACGCACCTGCTCTCTGTCTCTCACACACACACCCACATGCCAGCTCTTTCTCCCTCTCTCACACACACACACCTGCTCTCTCTTTCTCTCTCACACACACACACACACGCCTGCTCTCTCCCTCTCTCTCTCACACACACACACGCCTGCTCTCTCTCCCTCTCTCTCTCACACACACGCACGCCTGCTCTCTCTCCCTCTCTCTCACACACACACACGCCTGCTCTCTCTCTCTCTCTCTCTGTCACACACACACGCACGCCTGCTCTCTCTCTCTCTCTCTCACACACACACACACACACACACACACCTGCTCTCCCTCTCTCTCTCTCTCTCTCTCACACACGCACACACACATACACATGCCTGATCTCCTTCTCTCTCTCTCCCACTCTCTCTCTCTCTCTCCCACACACACACACACGCCTCCTCTCTCTCTCTCACACACACACGCCCGCTTCCCTCTCTCTCTCTCACACACACACGCCTGCTCTCTCTCTCTCACAAACACACACACACGCATACACACATGCCTGCTCTCCCTCTCTCCCCCTCTCTCTCTCACACACACACACACACACAGACACACACCTGCTCTCTCTCTCTCTCTCTCTCACACACACACATACAGACACACACGCCTGCTCTCTCTCTCTCTCTCTCTCTCACAGACACACATGCCTGCTCTCTCTCTCTCTCACACACACACACGCAGCTGCTCTCTGTCTCTCACACACACACCCACATGCCAGCTCTCTCTCCCTCTCTCACACACACACACACCTGCTCTCTCTCTCTCTCACACACACATGCCTGCTCTCTCTCTCTCTCTCTGTCACACACACACACACCTGCTCTCTCTCTCTCTCTCACACACACACATACACACACACCTGCTCTCTCTCTCTCTCTCACACACACCCATACACACACACACGCCTGCTCTCTCTCTCGCTCTCTCACACACACGCCTTCTCTCTCTCTCTCTCTCTCTCTCACACACAGACACACGCACCTGCTCTCTGTCTCTCGCACACACACACACACACGCACCTGCTCTCTGTCTCTCACACACACACCCACATGCCAGCTCTTTCTCCCTCTCTCACACACACACACCTGCTCTCTCTTTCTCTCTCACACACACACACACGCCTGCTCTCTCTCCCTCTCTCTCTCACACACACGCACGCCTGCTCTCTCTCTCTCTCTCTCTGTCACACACACACGCACGCCTGCTCTCTCTCTCTCTCTCTCTCTCTCACACACACACACACACCTGCTCTCCCTCTCTCTCTCTCTCTCTCTCTCACACATGCACACACACATACACATGCCTGATCTCCTTCTCTCTCTCTCTCTCTCTCTCTCTCCCACACACACACACACGCCTCCTCTCTCTCTCTCACACACACACGCCCGCTTCCCTCTCTCTCTCTCACACACACACGCCTGCTCTCTCTCTCTCACGCACACACACACACACACACAGACACACGCCTGCTCTCCCTCTCTGTCTCACACACACACACACACGCCTGCTCTCTCTCTCTCTCTCACACACACACACACACCTGCTCTCTCTCTCTCTCTCATACACACACACACAGACACACCTGCTCTCTCTCTCTCTCACACACACACACACAGACACACCTGCTCTCTCTCTCTCTCTCACACACACACACAGACACACCTGCTCTCTCTCTCTCTCTCACACACACACACACAGACACACCTGCTCTCTCTCTCTCACACACACACACACACACGCCTGCTCTCTCCCCCTCTCTCTCTCACACACACACACACACACAGACACACCTGCTCTCTCTCTATCACACACACACACACACACAGACACACCTGCTCTCTCTCTCTCTCTCACACACACACACACAGACACACCTGCTCTCTCTCTCTCTCACACACACACACACAGACACACCTGCTCTCTCTCTCTCACACACACACACACACACACACACACACGCCTGCTCTCTCCCCCTCTCTCTCTCACACACACACACACACACAGACACACCTGCTCTCTCTCTCTCTCTCACACACACACTCACGCCTGCTCTCTGTCTCACACACACACACACACCCCTGCTCTCTCTCTCTCTCTCTCTCACACACACATACACACACACCTGCTCTCTCTCTCTCTCTCACACACACCCATACACACACACACGCCTGCTCTCTCTCTCGCTCTCTCACACACACGCCTTCTCTCTCTCTCTCTCTCTCTCTCTCACACAGACACACGCACCTGCTCTCTGTCTCTCGCACACACACACACACACGCACCTGCTCTCTGTCTCTCACACACACACCCACATGCCAGCTCTTTCTCCCTCTCTCACACACACACGCCTGCTCTCTCTCCCTCTCTCTCTCACACACACGCACGCCTGCTCTCTCTCTCTCTCTCTGTCACACACACACGCACGCCTGCTCTCTCTCTCTCTCTCTCTCTCTCACACACACACACACACCTGCTCTCCCTCTCTCTCTCTCTCTCTCTCTCACACATGCACACACACATACACATGCCTGATCTCCTTCTCTCTCTCTCTCTCTCTCTCTCTCTCCCACACACACACACACGCCTCCTCTCTCTCTCTCACACACACACGCCCGCTTCCCTCTCTCTCTCTCACACACACACGCCTGCTCTCTCTCTCTCACGCACACACACACACACACACAGACACACGCCTGCTCTCCCTCTCTGTCTCACACACACACACACACGCCTGCTCTCTCTCTCTCTCTCACACACACACACACACCTGCTCTCTCTCTCTCTCTCATACACACACACACAGACACACCTGCTCTCTCTCTCTCTCACACACACACACACACAGACACACCTGCTCTCTCTCTCTCTCTCACACACACACACAGACACACCTGCTCTCTCTCTCTCTCTCTCACACACACACGCCTGCTCTCTCTCTCTCTCTCTCTCACACACACAGACACACATGCCTGCTCTCTCTCTGTCTCTCACACAGATGCCTGCTCTCTCTCTCTCACACACACACACGCACCTGCTCTCTGTCTCTCGCACACACACACACACACACGCACCTGCTCTCTGTCTCTCACACACACACCCACATGCCAGCTCTTTCTCCCTCTCTCACACACACACACCTGCTCTCTCTTTCTCTCTCACACACACACACACACGCCTGCTCTCTCCCTCTCTCTCTCACACACACACACGCCTGCTCTCTCTCCCTCTCTCTCTCACACACACGCACGCCTGCTCTCTCTCCCTCTCTCTCACACACACACACGCCTGCTCTCTCTCTCTCTCTCTCTGTCACACACACACGCACGCCTGCTCTCTCTCTCTCTCACACACACACACACACACACACACCTGCTCTCCCTCTCTCTCTCTCTCTCTCTCACACACGCACACACACATACACATGCCTGATCTCCTTCTCTCTCTCTCCCACTCTCTCTCTCTCTCTCCCACACACACACACACGCCTCCTCTCTCTCTCTCACACACACACGCCCGCTTCCCTCTCTCTCTCTCACACACACACGCCTGCTCTCTCTCTCTCACAAACACACACACACGCATACACACATGCCTGCTCTCCCTCTCTCCCCCTC